>NC_057800.1:679830675-679859455 GCF_018294505.1 Triticum aestivum | reverse complement strand
GATTTTTCTTTCTTTATTTTCGTTTTTTTTTTTTTGAGACAACTTTCTTTCTTTATTTTCGTGATGATGGGATGGAGGACGGGAATGGATAAGCTCGTGAATGCGGCGGTGCGAGTGGGCCAGGCTCCGGTCAAACTTGATGGCCCAGCGAACCGGGCCTTAACCAACCAACCAACGAACCCCGTGGTCATTCCTCGCCCGACAGCCTAATTGGCATCTATTAACTCCACTTGGACTTTTTATCAAAAAAAAGATACTCCACTTGAACTTCTTTTTTTGCGATGAACTCCACTTGAACTTGATATAACCAGCGTACCGAAATTTTCAGTTCTGAGCTTTCTTTAGACCAGTTCTTCGCTTTTGTAGGGCATGCAGCACGTACTCTGCACACTAGCCAGCAATGCATACTGGTTTGGTTGATTAAATGGACAATAAAATGCTGGACATGGTTTCGTTGACGCTGAACACAGGGCGAGTCTCCTCGTTGATTGAAGGACGACGACGTTTGAATGAGACTTGACCAGACACCAGTACATGGACGCATCTTTTTCTTTTTCTAGTAAAAGTCAGAGAAGAGAGGAAGAAAAATGAACCTGCAGGATGGGCAGACCGAATATCTTGTCTGTAAGGGGCTGTTTGGTTTGTGACTAACT
Organism: Triticum aestivum; assembly: GCF_018294505.1. NCBI lineage: Eukaryota > Viridiplantae > Streptophyta > Magnoliopsida > Poales > Poaceae > Triticum > Triticum aestivum. The sequence continues at coordinate 679,858,802 of NC_057800.1, read as the reverse complement.
TTGCTAAAGATTGTTACATTTAAGGTCAGACAAGTTTGACCAACTTAGATAAGTGTTTGGTTCAAGCCACACCTTAGTCAAGTCACATTTGAGCCCCACATGACATACACACAAAAAGTATGACAAGATTCCCTTAGGTTTGCCAACTTGTGGCTCTTATTTTGATTAACTAACCTTAGGCAAGTGTGGCAATGCTAGTCCTAGAACCAAACAGCCCCTTACAGACAAGATATTCACTCGGCAAGACGGCACGGCAGTCGATCGAAACGACCCGACCGGCGGGGACAAATTGGAGCACGTGGAAGCCAGTCGGCGACACGGCACGTCACTCAATTGAAATGAATACTCCTGCTAATGCTCCACGGGTGCAGTTGCTTCTTTAGAGCATTTCCAACAGTCACGCCAAAAAACGCGCACGTGGTAATTAGTTTTTTAGTACGCGCGACAAGTTTTTACGCGTTTCAGCGGAGGCGAGAAACTATCGCGCGCGGAAAATAGCGGCAGCTCACGCGGTAGATTTGGCGCGCGCCTATAAAACGCGGCGCTTGCCACACGCTCCACCACACTGTCACGCGCCCATCCCCTCGCCACTTCGCTGCTTCCACCTCTGTCTCGCCGTTTCCAGCGCCCTGCCACCACCGCGCCACCATGTCGCCGCGCCGCCAGGGATATTCAGGCTACCGCGGCGTCCGCGCGCCCCAACGGCTGGTACTCCGCCGAGATTCGGTCCGGCGACGTCCGGCTCGGCCTCAGCACGTTCCGGACCACGCACGAGACGGCCCGCGCGTACGACGCGTCGGCATGGCGCCTAGAAAGGCCTCCGTCGCAGATGAACTTTCGGGACGTCCACACGCGCGAAGAGGCGCAGGCCGTCGCCCCTCCGCCTCGTCTGATCACGGAGCAGGACCGTGCGGACCACATTCGGCTGCAGCGCCGCCTCCTCGTCGCCGAGGAGGACGAGCAAGCCATGGCGGAGTGGCGCCGACGCCACCCGGAGGACGTCGCCAACGAGCGCGCCTACTGGGCGAAGAGGACGGCAAGGTGCCGCGCGAAGCGAGCGGACTGGCGTCGGCTGAAGACTTTGGTGATATCGTAGTGCGATATCGTTGAAGCAGGTGGGAGGTCGATCTTCACGTCAGACGACGAACATTGGGAGGATATATGGATCGATACTTCGGACAACACCTCCGAGGATGAGGATGATGATGAGGACTCAGAGTAGTTATGCACCGTAGTTTTTTATCTAGTTGCACCGTAGTTTTATCTAGTTGCACCGTAGTTCAGTTTTATCTATCTATGCTATGAAGCAGGGCCGGGCCCATAGTGGTGCAGAGTGTGCTGCCCGCACAGGGCCCATCAACTTTAGAGGCCCCAAAAAAATTTATAAGCATATGTGTATATTCCTGTGCGCTGGGCCGTGCATGGCGCTGGGCCGCTGGTCCTCTGGCCGCTCAGTCGAGAACATCCCAGCCTCACAGGCCGCTCGATGCGTTAACTATACTAGCCAGGACGTTACCCTAAAAGAAGAATAGGTTAGCCCCCAGCATGATTAGCCCCCAGCGTGATTAACGCGTTATTGGAGGCTGCCGCCGGTGCTACTTCTTGCCTCACTAGTCCTGATTAGATTTAGTTCTATTAAACTACGCGACACCGGCTCTGTGTTCGGAAATTCTTCATACTGCACTCCAATTCTTCGATGGTCAAGCCAACTAGTCAAGGTTTAGCACTAGTGAGTATTGTTTATTAATATACCTAAAATCTAAAAAGTGCATATGCACTATTTGGTTGAATTGAGCGGCCGCGTCTGGCATACATGTGGTTGTTAATTTTTTGTCTTCTAGTGCATGTGGTTGTTAGTATTAAATGCGTTCACACTAATTACTCCATTCCGAACATAATAGATCCACACATATCCACGCATATTCATTTCAGAGTTTTAAATTTTAAAAAGTCATATCTTTCAAACCGCGCGTCGGAATTCAAATCCGTTTTCACTGCTGGAACTCTTGCGACGAGATCTTTGAAACTAGATCCCGCATGAGTATGTTTCGACGAAATTTTTTTGATGCCAACTTTGGTGCTATATGGTGCAACTTTAATACTGTATTGTGCAACTTTAGTACTACATCGTGCAACTTTAGTACTACATCGTGCAACTTTTTGTAAAACCAATTGTTGGATTGCATAATTCAACTTTCTATGAGATTGCATTCTAGCAACCATGACAACTTTAATGTTTAGTTGGCAGGACTATTGGCACACACATATGCTCAGTTGGTGCGATAATGTAGTCTAGTTCACACATTGATATTTAGTTGACAGGACTATTTACACACACATATGCTTAGTTGGCGCGGCAATATAGTTTAGTTGCACACATATTGATGTTTAATTGGCAGGACTATTGACACACACATATGCTCAGTTGACACGGCAATGTAGTCTACTTGCACAGACATTGATGTTTAGTTGGCATGACTATTTGGCACACACACATATACTCAGTTGGCGCGTTAATGTAGTCTAGTTGCACACACATTGATATTTAATTGGGAGGACTATTTTGGCACACACATATGCTCAGTTGGCGCGACAATGTAGTCTAGTTGCACATACATTAATGTTTAGTTGGCAGGAAGACTAGTTCGCCGAAACATGCCCTAGCGAGATCTACTTTTGAAGAGCACGCCGCGAGGGTTTCAACAGTGAAAACGGATCTGGATTTCGACGCGCGGTTTAGAGGATATGTCTTTTATAATTTTGAAAACCAAAAATTGATGCAGAAGGGATGAACATGAGGAAAATCAATGCAGTGGCATGCAGGCATCCATCACGTGAGAAGAGACCACACAGGATAATTAATTAAGGGTTCGAATAACTGCCACACGTGTGGCATGGACGGGAACCCGCTCGCACGCCTCGTGTGGCATGGACGGGAACCGGCCCGCACGACCACGTTCGCGCGCACAAAAGCACGGCCCGCACGTCCGGTGTGTGGCAACCCCGCCCGCACTGCCCCGTCCGGGCCAGACGACCCGCTGCCCGCACGACCCAGCCGTTCCCGGCCTCCGATCCATCCCCTCTCTCGTCTGCCGCCATCGTCCCCCACCTCTCGAACCCCGACCTTCGTCGCCGGCCATCTCTGGTTGCCATGGCAACCAGGGCAGATCCGTAGGGCGCTCCCACCGCAAACCACACCCCAACCCTCCCCACCCCCAGCCCCCCACTCCAACCCAGCCCTCCAGAGACGATCATCTAAAACCAGGTGAAATCTCCCGATCTCATCCTTCTCATCCTTAAGGCTGAAAATCTCCCGATCTTGTACTGGGTCCATGCTATAGGGGTAGAACACTGCATGGTTCAGTGTATATTCGCAATTGCCAGGCGGAATACACCAGATCTGCCATGTACTATGTTTGACACTAACTTAAGTTCATAGTTTAATTGACGCAAGTAGTTGGGTATGAAATGGATGAGTAGGAATCCCTAAAAAAAGGGCAGGAGGGACAATTTTTGGAATGAAGGGGGTGGGAAAAATTAATTGTCACTTGTGTATAACGACAGTTGCCACCTTTCGTTGTCAGTAGCTGCCACCTATTTTGACCTGTTGCTTGCCATCCCTATCTTCTATGTGCAAGCAGCAGAAGAATACAATTCTTGTGGATTGTTGATGCCTTCTTGTTCATCCAATGATTGAGAACACATCGAAAAGAAGCGAGACACGGAAAGAATGAATCACGAAGATGGCACTGATGCTTGGAGTTCTCAAAGGCCAGAAACGCCCCCTTGGAATGCATCAGAGTACAGTCAATTCATCTCTGCAGGGCCGTTGCTGCCACTACTAGAACAGTATGCAGACGTAGGTATGATGCGTGATAACAAAAGAAGAGAACAATTGCCATCTTCACAACGATGAAAATGACATTCTACTTATGTCATACACTGTCATTTTTTCACAGGTTCTTATGACCAAAACACTCATAGGGGGCCCCGTGGCAAGTTCAGTCACAAGGCGCTAACACTGACAGATGTACGGGCAGCCAACTTCAACTAGCTAGAATGGCTAATCAAGGTAATGCAAAGCGAAAAAAGAGCACATACTGCTGTGGACATGAAAAATGAACATGCAAAAAAACCGGCAAAAGGACTCACGAGTTATCACGGGTGAAAATGCAGAGCCTTCATGCAGCACGTGGCATCAGGCAGCACCCATGTACCTGCCATCGACGTCATACACAGGTGAGTCCATAAAAAAAGTGAAGTTGTGGATGCTCAATTAGCAGAAGGAGCATAGTTGACAACTACAATTGCCATGACTGGACATCTATAGTTGCCATGAATAAAAACTACACTTCTCATCCCTGGACAACTGTTGTTGCCATCCCTGGACACCTGTAGTTGCCATGGAGGAACAACTGCAGTTGCCATACCAGTGCAACTACATTTGCCATGCCATGGCAACTGCAGTTGCCATGACGGAACAACTGCGGTTGCCATACCGATGCAACTACAGTTGCCATGCCAGTAAAACTGCAGTTGCCAACTGCAGTTGCCGTGCTAGCACAAAACTGCATTTGCCATGAATTGACCAACCACTACTATGCTTACATGTTATTACGCTGGTGGTAACCCGGCAACGTCTCGTGGCAAGCTTCACAAATTGTAGGTGGAGCACGTCATTATGGTGTCACAGACCACACAAGATGGTCAAATGCAGCACAACAAGGTAAGGAAAAAAACTGAACCACAAAAAACAGTGCTACATTTGTTATTTGTAGTTATTTGTAGGCAAAACAAATAGTTGCCATGATTGTTGAACAGTAGCTGCCATGACTGGACAGCTACAGCTACCATACATGTCCACACGCAGACTCACGGCTTGCTGTTTGAAATGATGTCATGCCAAATCACTCAAAGATGGTGTGATCCATTGCGATACACATGTTATCCAAACAAAAAATCTTACTCTCGTACCTGTTTTTTCTATTACAGGGCCTGCAACTACACTGAACAGCGGCGCGTGGACATCTACGGCGGGGAGCTCTGAGCGCACGGAAGACGCGTTCCACCAGCCAGCAGACAATCATGCCGCAAACAATTTCAAGTCAGAATCGGGAATGGCAATCATTCCAGCAATGCCGACAAGCACCCCTTTGAACACAAGCACTGGCAACACTCAAGTAGATGGAACTGCCGCCGATACTGAAGTGAATGATGAAACTGACGACGACGCATAAGGGGATGAAGATGGTGGGCAATCAGAGATCGTGGTACCTCAACCACCGTACATTGGGCAGAGATTTGAATCGTTCGAACAAGCAAAGGAATACTACCAGACATATGCAAAGTTCCATGGATTTGCGGTCAACACCGAGTACCATAGGAAAATTAAGAAAACTAACGAGTACAGCAGAGGTGAGATGAGGTGCCACAGGGCACGAAGGAACAAGAAGGGGAAAGGTGTTGCGCCTGTCGTTTCGGAATGAAAGAGAGGTATCATTCTCAAGACTGAGTGCCCTGTCCGGTGTAAGCTAAACGTAAATGGAGCACAGTGGGTGGTCAATGAATATTTTGACGAGCACAACCACCAACTCATAAAGAAGTTCGACCTGGTAAAATTTCTGACCACCCACAGAGGGTTCACCCCCGTCGAAAGGCAATTCGTAAAGCTGCTACATGATTGTAACGTCGGTCCATCAAGAATGGTACATATACTATCTCTCATCCATAGCAAAAAGGGGACTCTGAGTAGCATGCCGTACATACCAGCTGACGTCACAAACCTACAGGCCAAGTACCATAGAGAGAGCAAGTTGGCAGACATAGAGGCCACAATGGCCTACTTCGATGAAAAAGCGAAGGAAGATCCAGATTTCTTCTACAGGATAAGGTTGGACGATGAGGACCGTGTCAGGAACATATATTGGGTGGATGGTGCTGCAAGGAGAGCCTACAAACATTTCCGAGATTACATTTCATTCAACGCGACGTACCTCACCAATATGTACAAGATGCCATGCGCTCCGTTCATAGGAATAAATAACCATAATCAATCATTGCAGTTCAGCTGCGGGCTCGTCCGGAACAAAGACACGGATGGGTACGTTTGGCTGTTCAAGACCTTCTTGGAGTGCATGGATGGACTTGCTCCGATGAACATAATAACAGACCAAGATTTCAGCATGCGTGCAGGCATAGATGAGGTATTTCCGTTGGCAGTGCACAAGCACTGCAGGTGGCACATTATAAAGAAGGCTGAGGAGACGCTAGGACCGTTCTTTGTTGACCGTCCAGAGCTGCACAAGGCATTCGAGATGTGCATGGACCACAGCTTGACAGTGGAGGAGTTTGAAAGGAGCTGGATGGCCATGACTGAAACACATCAAGTCCAAGACAACGAGACTCTTGTTAGCCTGTGGGAGAAGTGAATGTACTGGGTGCCGGCCTACTTCATGCAGTGCTTCTTCCCCTTTCTGCAGACTACGCAGCGCAGCGAGGGGTTCAATGCTGTTTTGAAGCGGTACGTCAGCCCTGGCAACTCATTGCTACAGTTTGCCAAGCAGTACACAGCTTTGCAACAAAAAATTCTGGGATCTGAGCTACAGCAAGAAGCGACCACGGCACTAAAGCAGCCAAAATTGCTAACGTATTTACCGACAGAGAGGCAAATGAGCACGATATACACCAACAAGATCTTTAACAAGTAAGTCAGTTGCGTTACAGTCTTATTTGCAGAAAAAGCACCAAGTCAGTAGGTACCTTATAGAGTGCAATGCAGTTGTCATGATGTGCAGTTGCCATGTTTAATGAAATACTGTTTGCCATGCTTACTCAGCTGCATGATGCCATGTTCAATGAAAATTCTGTTTTGCCATGCTTGCTCGGGTGCATTTTCCTTGTTGAATGAAGTTCAGTTGCCATGTTTAATGCACTGTGCTTCCATTGGGGCATGTTGGCATGCAAATGCCAATGTCAACTGGAAAAAAATGTTATATTGGCGACACATATGCCGAAATGCAGTTGCCATGTTTAATAAAATGCATCTGCCATGTTTGTTGAAATGCAATTGACATGTTTACTCAACTGTAGATGCCATGTTTAAATAAAAGGGCAGTTGCCATGTTTTATGCAATGTGCTTTCATTGGGGAATGTTGGTGTGGAAAAATGACGATGTCCAGTTGAAAATGTACTACAGTTGCCATGTCTAGTGTACTACAGTTGCCATGTCTAGTGTACTGCATTTGCCATGTCTAGTGTACTGCATTTGCCATGTTCAACGTACTATATTTGCCATGTTCAATGAACTATGTTTGCCATCTTCAAACAAAATGTATTTCTATTTCCATGACAACATAAGGTGGTACAAGAAAAGAGCGCACGATAGTTTAAAAGAAAACATACAAAACTTGCAGATTCCAGGAAGAAATAAAGCGTGCCAGCATGTTCACGGCTTTCCAGGTGGACGAACATACGTTCAAGGTGTGTTCTATTTTGGGCATGTCAGATTCAGAACTTGAAGACCCGGACAAAGGAAGGAACTACTTCGTCAAAGCCTCGATAGGCGAAGGCGAGTACTACTGCCAATGCTGCAAGTTCGAACGGAATGGCATTGTGTGCTGTCACATACTAAAAGTAATGGACATGAACGCTATGACACGGATGCCCCGCCATTTCATAAGGCGGCAATGGACTTGGGACGCTGACGACGCGTTGGCGCCGCAGACAACACGCGCAGTTCTGGCTGTGCATGACGAGGGACCTGAGTCAACCATGGAAGCCGTGAGGCATGTTGTGCTGACAAAGAACTATGCTGGGCTAATTTATGAAGCGTGCAAGAGTGATGAGACAGCGAGAGTCGCAGAAAAACACAGGAAGGCACTGAAAAGAGAGCTTGATAAGATCAAGAAGAGGAAAGCTGAGGAAGCCTTACACCGGTTCCCCCGCACATCAAGTGTGCCTTCATCCATGGGGCCATCATCTGAAAACTCGGAGATAGGATCTAGAACAACAAGCATACAGACCCAGGTCAGGAACCCACCCCGTTCTATCACAAAGGGTCATCCAAGAGAGATAAGGTACAAGTCGGGATTGGAGATCCAAGCAAAACACAAGAAAACGAAGAAAGGGGCGGGCAATCCATGAGCAAAAATTGGGGCGATGTGACATGGTCCTTATGGACATTTTGTTTTGTACCCTAGATGCTGAGAATTTTTTTTAAAATTGGGAAAATGACTCTTGAGGGGCATCAGAAGTGGAAGGAAAATTCATTGAATGGATAAATGCAGTTGCCATGTTATGGGTACTTAATGTGCCATGTTATGTGTAGTTAATCTGCCATGTTACGTGTAGTTGGTCTGCCATGCTATTTTATACTAAATATGCCATGCTATTTTATACTAAATATGACATGCTATTTTATACTAAATATGCCATGCTAGTTGTACTGGATCTGCCATTTTAGTTGTACTGGATCTGCCATGTTAGTTGTATTGTATATGCCATGTTAATGATGCTGGATCTGCCATGTTGTTTGTACTGTATATGCCATGTTAGCTGTACTGAAAATATGCCATGGTATTTGTAATGACTCTGCATGGAATATATTTCCATGATAGTACGACGCGGTTTAGAGACACATAGTGTGTTGTGTGCAAATGTATGGGAAACAAGTTGGAAAAACCGTAACGTGCATAAACCGCAGCAAAGGTTGTGGCTACATGATCAATCTACCCATGCTAGCCGGTGCAGTTAGCGATGAAAAAGAAGAAGCAAAACAGCCAAAATGAAAAACGACGATGACTTTCACTACCCATGTCTGATGAACTACATTTGCCATCTTTTTTAAAACATTATAGACGCATTCGAAACAGCAAATCGGTGCTAGAAACGATGAAACCATTGTAATAATGATAAACATAAAAACATATCTGCTGTAATGCTAAAATAGGTTCACGTCCACACATATATTACATAAACTATTCAAATGTCGCTCACACACCACCAATACATAGTTAGGCTACAAGGGGTTGCAGTCATAACATAGCACACAAACATAGTTTTCAACGAGAAACAAAGAGATAGTACCTTACATTCCTCGGCAACAGAATGTAAGGTATGCGTTCGGTGTGTAACGCCACATGATCACTTGTACTTCTTGATGACTTTCTTGACAGCTTCCTCCACGAACTCGCGTGCTCCGGACCGCTTGTTGAAATCTTCATTCGTCAACCAGTTCCATGTGTAGATTTTCTGGAGCTCAACGACCGTTGCAGCTGTGATAGGGGGGACAATTCTGCCTTCCCACTTTGCAAAGTATTCCAGCGTGTGAAAGCCACAGTCCGTCCTGCACGAGGAAAAGAGTTAGGTGAGCACGCAAAAAGGACAGTCGTAACAAAGATAGACTTCAATTCAGATGTGACAACAAAAGAGGGGTTGGATTGATGTAAGTGGCACATGAAGGAAGGAAGAAATTACGTGTTCCCTTGCTTTGCAGTCGCCACATACTCAGTCGGGAAATGCCTGATCTGGACCTTTGAATGTTTGTAGTGACGGTTCCATGTCTCTTTGAGGTTGTTAATGAAGAATTCGGCATGCGTAGTAAGGTCTGCATCAGCTTCCGAACGGATTGAATCAAGTACCTCAAAACGTTGGTTCTTCAGGTCAAGACAGATCGCATAGTGGTGACCACACTTGTCGTGTGGGTCATGTGGTGCAAGCTCCTGGAACATGGGGAACATGACCTGCATTTAAAAGTGAAGAAATGAGAAGCAGAGTTCACATAAAGAATAACAGAGGGACAAAAAAATTAGAATCACGTAGAATGTTTGGTTATGGGTGGGGGTAGTTGAAAGAAAGTTGTCGTCCATGTATGAACAAAATGTGCCGTGTATTTTACTATCAAGTTGCCACATAGTTTGCACGGGATGCAAAAATCAAGAATTCAGTGTGCACGGCAGCTGTTGCCACATGAAAACATCTGCCACATAAACACAAGTGCAGATGATGGCAAAAAACCACACCATGTGAAAAAACATTGCAGACAGGGAAGGAGTACTCACATATTTCTTCAGTGTGAGCTTGAGTTCACCGTGTTGAGCAAAATTCTTCCTCATGATTTTGTGGTGGAAGTCACCATCCCATATTTTGCAGGTCACACTGTAATGCATGATTATCTTGTCGGCACACACATTGGTGTGATTGTTGATGTAGTCGATCCCGCATGCAACTACATTCGTCGACATTTTACCGTTTGGCCTCACAGACTCGGCAAGATCACCCAGCTCGACGTACGTCGCTCCGCATTGAATGACTTTGGTTCTGTCCAAACATAAGCTGTATGAAAACGATATGACATGGAATAATCATGCCTACTAAGTAAAAAAATATATGAAAGAACTAAAACGTAAGTGGATCGTGTATAGAAAGTACGAAGAAGATGAATGGTAAAAAAGGAGCAAAGCAAAATGAGAGATTATGGGGTGTGGTCATTTAAGCTTTCAGCTCCTTCATGTGTTTGCTGCTGGCCCTCGCATTTCCAAACCGCTTGACGATATCGTACAGCTGGGTCTGTTTCTTAGTGGCCCTGAATTCGGGCTCGTAGTCTTCCGCGGGAGGTGGGTGAACTACCCTCTGCTGCCTCACAGAACTAGGAGTGGCACTCCTAATGGTATCCTCAGATACCGTATCTGCAGACACGTTGGAACTTGATTGCCCTTGCCCTTGTGAGGACCTACTCTGCAATGCTGCCTCCTCAATCATGCGGTAAGCTTCGTCAAGTGACGGTGAAATCTCCTCAGGGGTGGCTGCAACGATAAAAAAAAGGTGGGTTAGGATACCTAGAAAATTAAAAACAGATGGATTGTGAGAAGATAGGGTGCATGATGTGAGATGTAGATAGAAAAAGTGGGGCAACTGCCATGTGTTGTCCAACTACAGTGGCCATGTCGTAGCAACTACAATTTCCATGTAGTTGCACTGTAGTTGCCATCTAGTTGGACTGTAGTTGCCATGTCACAGCAACTACATTTGCCATGTTGTGTCAACTTCATTTGCCATGTGATTGCCGTATGAAAAATGCAACATGGAAACAAAAAATGCAGGCGACATGGTGTGGCAAATCCAGTTGCCATGTGTAATGCACTATATTTGCCATGTGACAGCAACTACAGTTGCCATGTTGAATCAACTCCAGTTGCCACGTGATTGCCCAAATGTCAAATGCAGCATGGCAGCAAAAAAATGTAGGTGACATGGTGCATCAAATCCAGTTGTCATGTCATCACATGTCAGTTGCCATCACAAGTGAGAACCCCCAAAATATATGATTAGGACAAAAGTCAAACTACAAAGATGTATACAAGAAAAACCATAGGGACATAACAAGTGTACCTTGCAGAATCGGCTCTACGAACTTGACAGCCTTCCTGCCCTCGACCATTGGCTGCGCCATCATTGCGGGCATGCCTCCTGGGAAAGCAAAGGCAACTGACATAGGATCTTGCACCACCGGTTAATCTTGACTGATGCCAAGGCTGAAGCTCGGTGGGGTAAAGGCCATTGGGTGCCTCTCATTCCTACTGGCCGGACCACGAATGACTTGCGAGGCAGAATCCAAGGGTGAAAGATCGACAAACATATCTGAATCGGCCGCTACAGAATGATCGGCCTTATTTGCAGGGCGGGGCGTGTTGTCAGCGGTATCAGCCGCAGCTTTCATGACAATCTTCTTGTTTGGGCTGTAGTGGACACCGACATTGACTGGGAGCCTAGAAGTGCGCAGATTTATGCTGGGGATTCCCACTGCGGGTAAAGGCGCAGTCTGCTCTGGTTTTTCACCTGCGTCACTCGTGCCCGGCTTGACACCTGCATCAGTTGTGCTTCGGTCTTCCGGTTTCTCCATCACATTGCTTTTGGCAGGTGGCGGGAACAGTGTGGACGCAGGAACATAACCAGACTCGTCTCTCCTGCTCCTAGCTACAGCCGGTGCGTTGGGTATGTCTGTTGGTTGCTTGCGGGGGCTACGACGCCTAGGTGGAAGACCAACACGCGAAACAGTCGCCTTAGCAGTATCTGCACCGACAAGAGCTGGAGCTGTTGTGCCAGGACTCTCACTTGTAGATGGCATATCCTTGTGAACTGCCGCCTCAGCCGCTTCTGTCGTGGACATAGGAGTGCCACCACGCACGCGCTTGGAATCAGTGTCAGATGAGCAGGAATATTCCTTGCTTAGGTTCGTCTCGGGAGCGTCCACTTCAATGCTTGCTGATGAGGTGGCATGGCTCACAGTAGCATCCTTCATTGCTAGAAGAGTTGGCAATATTTCAGTTGTCCTGGCAGATACCGACTCGTCACTCCCCGATGTACGGATGCCTGTTGTTCTAGCCTGCACATCTGCAGCCGGTGGAGATGGTCGGCCACTTGCATCAGAGTTGGTGGGAGCGGTCAACGGTGCAGCAGCAGTATTGTCGCCGAGTGCCTCATGTACATCTGAGTTGCCCCCTGTTGACAACTTTGAATGCAGGCGTTCGAGCGGGTCCTTACTGATATGCTTGGCCCCGCGCATAGTAGTCTTCTTCACCCTGTCAAAAAAATTAAAGCACATGAAAAAGGTATCAAAAAATGAACAAAAATATGTTTGCCTTGGTAGAAATCTTAAAAAATGAAAAACAAGTGGAAAAGCTGGTAGTTGCCATGTAAGGGGAACGTGAGTTGCCATGTGTCATAATTAGTAGTTGCCATCCAGCAGCACTTGCCATGCTAGCCAAATTGAAGAATGATAAAAATGTCTGATCTGCCATGAATGCAATTTCAAACCTAGGTGTGGGATGAGCTCACAAGCCAACGGTAAAGATGGCAGTTGCCATTAGGTACATTAAAGTTACCATTTGGCCTAGATTCCAGTTGCCATGTAAAAAACAATAGGAGTTGCCATACACTTAAAAAGAAAGGAAAAAATCATTTGGAGAACAGCAGTTGCCACGTGGGGGGCGATGACAGAAGACAATGTGACAAGCTAAACGGATGCATTGGAAAATCAAGAAAATATAGCGCTATGTTAATGAAAGCGGATGAAAAAACCTACTTCTTGACTGCCTTCCTCATGTGTGGCAACACGACAGGATCCCCGGTGTTGGTCGTCATCGTGCGAGGAGATGACCTGGTGGAAGGGATGTCACCGGCAATGGGGGCGCCTTTGTTCAACCGAGCAGAAACACGGGTTGGCGTTGGCGCCTGTTTCTTCGTAACTGCTCGTCCACCAGCTGTCGGCTCGCTGCACGTATGAGATGGAGGAAAAAAATGTGACAATTGTCAGACAGCAAACTCGTTGCCGCGCTTGACAAAAACAAGTGCAAAAAAAGGATGAGTCTGTTCGAAGAAAATAGACAAAGCAAAAAACTAAACTAAAAGTCGAACCTCTTCCTGGCAGCTACAGGGTCGGTCCTAGACCTCTTGCCAGCAGAACCCTGCCCAACACCCTCTGGAGCCCTCCCCCTCTTTGATGGCAAAACCCCCTCGCCTCTCGCAGCCGTGTGTTGCTTCACTTTCTCCGGTTGGGGGACATATGTTGCATCCTTGCCCTTGTTACCACCAGCGTGAACTTTAGCATGATCATCATCATCGGTGTCCTCTTACACATTCTCCATGACATCGTCGTCATCCTTGCTGAGACCAGCATCTCCACCTAGTTCATCTTGTGTGTCAGCAGGCTCTTGGGAATTGTTGTAGTCATAGCCACAGCCACCGGTTGGCCGGTGTGTATGTTCTGGGACAAATGAAGTGAACTGCCTCGCAACCGCGTCGCTGTCAGAGCCACTGAGGGACGTCCACCCCTCAACCAACTTCCTGATCAAGCCGGTCATTCCAGATGCAAACTGCCCTATTAGATGCTCAACAGGTGCCCTCGCCTGTGCACGAAACAAAGAAGCATCAATGACCACCGTATTGCAATCACTTGCACGACATCAAAAAATACTCCACGGCAAACCATAGATGTAGATCTTTTGATTACCTCGGCAGGGCAAGACGGAGCTGAGTGCACGTTCATCCACTTTCCAAAGTTTTGAGGCCCCCCAAACACGCTGTAGTCTATAGCATGCTTGGCCATCGGCTGGAAAGAACAAAAAAAAGAAAAAAAGCTAGGACATAAGAGAGAGAATGTAAGTTTAAGCACGAATGAAAAGAGTTGCCATGTGGAATGAGACATGGATACAGTACCAAGACAACCATGGATAACAAAGGTAGTCATCTCTTATGACCCACAAACGGTTGCCTCATGCCAATTTGTAGGCATGCCGTGTGGGCAAAGAAACCAGAACTAACCTGCAGTTTTCCATATGTGGTGTCAGTAGCCTTGTCTGTGGCAAGCACAGCCTTGACAGCATTGATAGTCCATGCAGAAACAACAAACTTGTGCGCAGGCGGCGGGCCTCCTGTCCCAGTGAAATCCACGGTGGACAGGTCAAGACAGTCGACGTACATGAGTTGATGCAAAACAATTTTAAAAAGAAATAAATATCAGTTGCCATCATGGGTACTGTGTGGAGGAAAACAGGATAATATATGTTCCCATGATAATCAAGTTGAGGTGCATGAAAGAATAGAAGAAAAAGAAGAATATGCCATCTACATGTGCTAATTGCCATCATAGTGTGATAGCAGTTGCCATGTTGTTATGATGGCAGTTGCCATCATAGTATGATGACAGTTGCCATACTAATATGATGGGAGTTGCCATATTGTCATTATGCCAGTTGCCATATTGTCATTATGACAGTTGCATCTTGATATGATCAGGTTGCCATCTTGTTATGATCAGGTTGCCATGCATGAATAAAAGTGTGTTAAAAAAATAGTGTTCACAGAAAGAACTGGTAAAAAAATACTATTAAATGCATTCGACAACCCTTTTGGTACATCTTGTTTGAGAATGCATCATGCAGGAAATCGGCAATAAACTACACCAATTTATGTTCTTCACATTTCCCAGATCCGCCTGCACCACACAAAATTTCAGGACAAAAAAAAGGTTGCCGCATCAGAAATCAAATGGAAAAAAACATCGGAAAACGCTGGCAGTCACTAGCTTTACACATGACATCGGAGCCAAAAGGATCAAAGGAAAATAAAGTAGTAAAGATGGATCATTCACCAAGATGGGGAAGCATTTGTTGCTTGGGCGAAGAGAGGTGGTCGGCGCGAAAATAGCTGAGATGAGGTACATGAGTAGCTTCATCTTGAAAACATCTCCATGCGTCGTCATGGCCTGCAGCGAATCTGCCACTGCAGACGTGTTTGGCATGGATTCAGACCCAGGAAACAAACGGGGGAACAGCGCTTCCACGATCTCATTGTTGACCTTGTACGGAACTTTCATATGTCCACGAGGCACACCCAAAGTGCAGAACACGGATTCCTCGTTCAACGGTAGTCTTCCACGTCCCGGAATCACGAATTCCCTGGAGGCGGGGTCGTAGATCTCACCAACCAAGTCGCATACAGGGTTGACAAGGTTCATGCACCGGACATCCATCATAGACTGCATACCCATCTCAGCAGCAACCCCCTTCTGATCGTCAGTGAATTTGCCAGTCAACGCAGTCAGTCGTTCTTGGGAGGCTCTGTTGCGAATACGTTTCTTCTTCTGCAAAAAACAGACAAAAAGTGATCAGTTGTTGCCATGTTTTTGCAAAAAGTGATCAGTTGTTGCCATGTTTTGCAATGTCATGAAATTTTAGTTCGTGTCAGACGACTGCAAGCTCGAGGTGTCAACCAGTAACATAAATCAGGAGGAAGGGGGGATGTGTGAACATTTACCTCATCACCCTCTTTTCTCCGTCCAGTTGCCCGATTACGCTGTGGTGGATCCATGAAATCATCATCATCGTTTTGATGATTGCCACGAGCCATTCTGCTGAGATAGGAACAGACCAAATTGTCATGGTGGAAATGTAAATGCAAGAGGTAAGCAGTTGCCACCTAACAGAAAATGTCAACTAGTGAATGCAGAAAAAATAACATGAACACACACGCACCCCTCCTATGATTGTCGGAAACATAAACGTGGCAAGTAAGCACGTTGGTTGCATTATCAAGTAAAAAAAAGTGTACATATGGTAAATGCACTTGAAAACAAAAAATGTTGAAGTTGCCATGTTAGCCCAAGATAGTACGATAGAAAGTCACAGAATCCTCCACATCAGAAAAAACTAAGATGTGGCAGCTCACACACTGTCCTAAAAATACACCAATCAAATGCCACTTGTTCAGCGGCAGAAATGTGCTAGGGTGAAATTGCCATGCTGAAATGCAACACATACTACAACAAATTGATGAAACCACATCTAATTCAAGAACCTGAAAAATTACCACAGTGTGATCAGATATCACAAAGTCGTTGTGGCAAAACAAAAAAAATGCGCCTACAGTACAATGAATTTGCCATATTGTACTGACTGCGACATGGCAACAGACATGATGTGGTCAGCCAAAAACTTGCCACATGCAAAGCATATGTATGGCATCTGACACAATTGATATGCAAATTTGGTTGCCACATTATGCATCCAATTTGCCACACTGTCTTATCTGCAGAATGGCAACAGACAGTGTGTTCACATTCTACTCGCCACATGAATATACTATCCAAGTGGCAACAGGCACACTTGATGTGCACATTAGTTGCCGTCCAGTGCAGTTGGCTCCTGAAACTGCATTGACTACCGATTTTGGTAACTATCACAGTGTGGCAACTATCACAGTGTGGTAAATATCACAAACCATTCAGAAAAATTAGATGCCACAATGAAAAAGCATGTTTGTGGCTACTATTACAGTAATTCAGCAAATTTAGTTGCCACATGGAAGAGTGTGTGTGTGGCAACTATCACAGTCATTCAATAAAAATAGTTGCCCCATGCGAAAGCTTATATGTGGCAACTAACACAGTCATTTCAGTAATTTGTTGCCGCAAGGGGAAACACGTTTGTGGCAACTATCACATTTGTTCAGGGAGTTAGTTGCCACACAATCATGATAGTTAATGAAACTATTAAGTTCGCCTCATACTACAGTTTCAAAACCCAACTAACTAGATCTAGGGTTCAATGGCAACTACCGCGACTTCAAATTCACCCTCAAAATTCTCCCATGAACTGACTGCAAACACAAATTCGAACCAATGCGCATCAAACAAACCGGGAGACACCTGCCCAGTCCATAGGCAAGACTAGTGCGTGCCTCCGAATAGGCATAACCACACCGACGATGCCGCGGCCGCGGCCGCGACGAAACTGCCCAGTGCCACCAAAAATGGCTAGCAGACGACTTCGGCGCCGGCGGGAACGCCGACGCATTGCCGAATCGCCTGAATCTCTACGAATCTCGATCGAGGAATCGAACAGGGAGGGAAGGGGGGAAAATGCAGGAAGGGATTGCGAGAGTTGTAGCGAGCATTACCTTCAACCCGCAGGCGCTCCGGCGAAGCCGCTCCGTTCCGGCGAGCCCCACCGACGGCCGCGAACACCGTCGATTCTTCCGCCTCCGCCGTCGCCTTCTCCCTCGCCTTCTCCTCCAATGGTTTGAAATGCGAGTGGGTTGTGCCAGTAACTGCGGTGCGGGTGAGTAAATGGAACCGTGAGGGAGAGGGGGCAGAGGTGTGCGACGTGTTTGACGTCAACCGCGATCGGAGCGTGGCGTGCGGGCGCATAGCAGTTCCACCGCACGCCTCTGAGTGGCAACCGCTGACTGCGGGATGGCAACCAACGTGCAGGCGAACTGACTCGCACACCGCACACGCGCCTCGTCCTACGTGGCGCAGAAAACCGACCGGGTTATTCCAAGATTCGTGCACACAGTTGCTAACGGAGATGCTTGCACGTGGTCGGGATGGTGAACGCCCACACGTGTGGGCGTTAATATTTCCGTTAATTAACAGTGTCATTTTTAACACTTTTAGATTACACTAATTTTGTCTTTTTAGTATGCGGGCACTTACTTTATTTGGCCGGCCGCTAGCGAACGCTAGCTAGTGCCCGGCCGCCAGGTAGACCCGTCCATTAATATAATCTCTCAACCCTCATCTTATATACAGCGAATTGTACATCCAATTTTTAATTATTTTGATTGTGTGATCTACTATGCTATTGATTCATAGATATGGCAACCGTGTGGGCGCCTCTGATCGGAAACCGTGTAGGCGCATCGAGATGGTAGCAGATCGATCACATTCAGAGGCACGTGAGATGGCACATCCAGACCAGATCAAAATTGATCGCATCCAGAATTGGCTATGGGCGACACGGTGATAGGCGGGGCAACAAACCTGCCGCTTCCGATTAACTTCGTATGATTGACATGTTCCTCTCGCCAAAACAGGTAGCCTGCTGCCACTGGCTTGCCCTCTTGATTAACTTCGGCTCCTACAGTCCTACGGTCCTACTCCTAATTTCTAAATTCTAATTAACTTTTGACAAGGATCGTTACATTGTTATAGATTGATTCTTGCCTCCTTCGTTGAAGATCATAATATAGCAGTTCAACTTGACAGGGCACGAGACTAGGTAAGTTAGACATTATATAATATACGTTATAATTGCTCGTTAGTTCATATTTTTTTTCTAGTGAAATAAGGGCTCACTTTTTAGTTTCGCACAGGGCCCCATATTTTGCTGGCACGGCCCTGCTATGAACTTGTTTATCTATTACGCTATGAATTATGTAAAATATTTTTGTATCGTTTTTTATATTTATGCTATGAATTTATTTTGTGTCCAAAATGCAATAAATATGGACATGCGCGAAACTGCAGGAGCTGTATTTTTAGCGCGCTGTTGGAGCCGCGCGCGCGCTGTATTTTAGCGCGGCTGCTGGAGTTAGCGTTGTGCGTCGCGCCAAACTTGTCGATGGATGCGCCGCAAACTACTTTTTAGCGCGCCGCGCCTTCCGCGGCTGTTGAAGATACTCTGAGGAACCTGTCGACGAGACGCGCCGGCCGTTTGCAGTGTTTGGAATGTGTGTTGGACGGCGATCAGCACCACGGGAAGAAAGAGGGAAACGAAGAAAAGCACTGCATGCATGCATGCATGCCGTAAGCGCTCTCGATCGGCGGTGACAACTGGGTGGGTTGGTGGGCAGCTAGCCGGAGCAGCACGGCAGGAACACGCAGACGCAGCTAGCGCCAATACCAACCGGCATGCAAACCTTCTATGTTCATTTCGTTTCGAGAGGGAGGAGAAACACAAGCACCGACGAACAGAACAGCAGCGTCGTGACAGGGACACGCGAAATCCGAGCTCATCCACAGCCCCGACGGACACAGATATACGGCAGCACGCAAGCATGACACGGGCAGTTCTCCCGGCCTGTGAGTAGCCGAGGGGCCGCCAAAAGATCTGGATGAACCTGATGAGAAAGAATATCTGGAAAGAAATGCCCGTCGATCGTAGTTCCCAAACGGATAACGTACGTCGGTGTAGCCGCGTAGCCATCGGCATAAATGTGTAGCTGTTCTCTACTGCAAAAAAGAAATACTAGAAATGTAGCGTGGAGTCTACTGCCCAATCAACGTCGCTCCTCCAAGCATGACACGTCAAACTTGGCATCCGACCCGCAACAACCCGCTGCACCGATCAATTTCCGACAGATATTTTTTGTGTTCGCTCTCTTTCTCCTTTCTTTGACTTTCTGATGACATGCGTGCTCACGCATGTCCAATTCTTCATCGTTAAAAAAAACGCATGTCTAGTTACTCAAGACGTAATAGGGTAAAAAGGAGAACTGGACGTTTAATTTATCGCCGCTCTGTCTTGACCTCTAATTAATTTGCTGCATGAGACCGGCCGGCGGTGCTAAACGAAGAAGAAATAGACTCATGCCATGCGTGCTACGTCGGGATTTCATGTGTGTCCAAATTAACGCATGCATGCGGCATGCCTCTCCGTAAGCTTTTTGTTTCCTGCGTTCACCGCATTGGAAGGTGATGCTTTCGTTTACGCTGTTCCATATGGCTGTGATGTGTTGTGATGCATGAGGACAGGTTAACAGTATCGGGAGCGGATCGATCAAAGTCAGGTAGGATATATGCACAGAGGTAGACCGTAGCCAGCGGCCCTGTTCATCTATCTTTTCCCTCCGGTTTCCAAGATGATCCTCGGGTGAGTGCCGTGAGAAACAAGTGTAAGAGCATGTTCGGCCATTCGCCCCATAGGGGCTTGAAATAGCGTCGTTTGGGAACGAACCGATAATAAATTCGGCGTGGGGGCCGTAGATTTTCTAGCCACCGCCCCACGATCATCCCAGATGCCATTTTTTTAAAACCATACTCGGCCAAAATTCGACCAAACACGACACATATTCGTCAAAATTTAGTTGTTTCATTGGTTTTTACATATTATTGAAAACATAATTTAAAAACAAAATAAAAACAACGACTACTACTACTGCGCCGCCGCCTGAGGCGTCGTCCGTCGGCCACGCCTACAGGCCGAAGAGCTTGCCGAAGGCACTGTAGTCGCCGCCACCGTCCTCGTCCTCCTCCTTCTTCACGCCGCCCCCGTCCTTGCTACACGCCTGCCCTGGGTCGCCTTGAAGGACCGGTTTGGTCGGCGACAGTGCCTCATCATCGTTATCCTCGAGGACAATGACGCCGCCCTCATCGCAGCCGCAGCGCCGAGCGGCGATCTCCTTGAGGGCGCGGTGCTGACGCTCCATCTCCAGCTGACATAGTCCTCGCACGCCCACTTGATGGCGGCCTCGTCGTCGGCGGCCATGTCCTCGTACTCGTTCTTCACAGCGACGAGCCCCGGCTCCGTCTTCGGCTTGATGAGGCAGGAGGAGGAAGCAGAGGAGCCACGGCCACCATCGTTGACGACAAGGGTGCCGCCGCGGGTGCGACGCCCGGGCGGCGTCTCCACGGGCTCGGCCTTGACATTGGCGAGCGCCGACGAACTGGAGGAGGAGGAGCAGGAGGAAGAGGACCCGCCCGCCATGTGCCTCGGCAGCCAAGGGCCGCTGCTCCGGCGGGGGACCGTGGCCGGGGCCGTCGGGTACTCGAGCGGCGGCTTGTTGCCGCCCTCGAGGTGCTCGAGGACGAAGTGGAGCGTGCGCCCGGGGACGCCCCACCACAGACACCGGCCGTCGGTGTTGTGGCACCCCCTCACCGGCGTATTGTTGGTGGAGGCGAGCTGCTCCTCATGGCGGCGTTGGAAGTACGCTGCCCAGTGCGCGTGGTTGTTGGCGGCATACTCCGGACGACCCCACACCTCCTCCGGCAGGGAGGCCCGAACGTCTGCGATCTCGGCGTGGAAGCGGTCGACGTTGGGTGGGATGGGGACGCCTCCGGCGCTGAGTCTGCACCGCCCCAGCACGCGCATGTCAGGCAGCGCCGGTTAGTTCGCTTCGTGGAGGAGGTAGGCCTCCCACTCGTGTCGGCGGCGGCGGCCGAAGCCGTTGGCCGCCGCTCCATTGTCGGGAAATCGCTGTCCTATCGGGCGGTTGTGGACGCGGTGGCTGTAGACAGGGAGAGAGAGACGAGATGGGGGTGTCCACGACGAGAGAGGGACTGCAGGCGAAGGACAATGCGTCCACCGATGAGGGAGGGGCGGCTTTTATAGCGGCGGCAGGGGGGTTATACGTGTGTACGCGTGGCGCGCGTCGCCGCTCCACTGCACCGCCCGGGAGGAATCAATGGAAGGCTGACCGGCGGCAACCTTGGCATTGATTCCCCGTGGAAAAACGAGGCGATGAGGTAGGCGAAACGTGGCTGGTCGCAGACTCGGCGGGTCCACCGGGCTTTCACGCCAAAAACGTTTTCTCCGGCGCCCCCGGGGTCCCTCCAGCGTGCCGGGTTCAACCTAGGTCCGCAGGCGTCAAATTCCGACTTAACCGGCGAAAAATGTGCTTCTAAGGATGTGACTGGACCGGTTTTTAGCATCGGCCGGCGATAAAAAAAAAGCATTGGGAGGCCTGTTGGGAGAGGGGGAGATGCTCTAAGAAGAAGAATGAGTTCAGGTCGGTTGCCACTGCGTAGACAAGAACATGTGGCGGCACCACCCACCGCGGACGCAGTCACCACCCGGAGTTGATCACTGCAGTCTCCACATGCCATGCATTGCAATCATGGGAAGGAATCGCTCTCTGCTTGTGGTTAGCATCCAGTCAAACACGATCGATGGTCCGGCTGGCTTAACACAAACTGCTCGGTTATGAATAAACGCTCTTCCATTCACCCGGGCCTTAAAAACTAACCTGGAACTGTCTATTCCTCGCCCGACAGCCTAATAAGTTGCATCGATCTTTCGCTACTAAAAAACCAAGTGCATCTATCCGCTTCTGCTTCCAGACCCAGTGCTAGTATAGTACGGTAGAAAGAGTGATTGGTCTTATCGTTTCCTGGCTTTTGATGTGCAGAGAGCACTTGTATGCTGGAAGGAAGGAGAGATATCCAAGCACATCCGTTGAGACCTTTCCATAGTAATAAAAAGACTTGAGAGAGAGAGAGAGAGAGAGAGAGAGAGAGAGAGAGAGAGTATAGGGTTAGTATGATTCCGTTTTGAGATGCGTGCGCACCCATGTATTCCACTCTGAACCTGGAGCAGGTGGTTGTCAACTTGTGAAGATACTCCATTCCACCGACTCCAACTGCTCGGTGCCTGCCTGCCTCGGATGCGGCAGACACGCGCAAATTGTTCGACGATCGACCTCATGCAGACGCGCGCGCAGGACGACCAGTCTGCCGGCGATCGACGGGGGCAAACGACGGGGGTTGCCGCGCCGCGCGCCCCAGCTGGCAGGGCACGAACCATACGCCGACTAGCCGGTCGGCCGTCAGCAGATACTCCTCCTTCAACGACAGATATAGCACTTCGACTTTCACCTTTCGCGACGGCATGACATGTCATGCCCTGGCCGCTCAAACACTCACTGTTCATCACCAACTGTCCCTGACACGACCATGGCATCTAGCACCGCGTGGAAGTACAGTGGTAGTCCAACTGATGGATCAATTCTTGCAGACCGCGCGTGGAACAGATGCAGCGATACCGACTCGCTCAATCCAGACATGTGGCTGGTGGAGCGGCGGCAATATCGAGTTTGCACTATCCATTGACCGGAGAAACTTTGATGGAAAACGAACTGGCTGAGCGTAATTATATGGGTGGTGTGGCTAGGTCTTAGTCACTTAACCAAGTCTCAGTTAATAATATAACATGTAAGAGGAAAAAAACTGAAAAGAATATTTTGCACTAATCTCAATGTAAAATCTCTTGTATATAACATTGACCGAGACATAACAAAGTGTTAGTCAACTGAGATGTAACAAAACTGTACTGTAATGACAAATAAAAGGGTGCCGACCACCGAACAATCACCTGAGTTTTATTTTGTTCGATCCATATCCAACATACCGGAGTCTTTTTATTTCTCATCCATTGTTGCCAGTTGATTCGCAGTCAGAGGTTCACCAAATAGCCGGCTCCCACTACTTGTGATCGTTAGTCCGCCCCGCTCTATCCGAGTCGCCATGGTGCCGCCGTTGCCCCCGGCCTTTCCTCTAGCCTAAATGGTAAGTGACACATGTCAGGTGCGGGGCACTCTGGCCCTAACTTTTTCGATGGCAATCGGATGACAAATTCCAGTGACACACAATAAGCTTACGTAAAAAATAAAGCGAAGCGCGAAAGTTGCCATGCTTGCCAAAGTTGTTGTCCTCGCGTACTAAACTTGTCATAAAAAACGTTCTGAGTTGCTATGTGCTCGTACCTGACGTTTGGCATTTACCAGGGTTTTCCTCTAAACCCCATCGCTTTTCATGCTGGGAATCATCCTCGCACGCCACCTAAACCGCTCAGGCCTTCCCCTCGTCTCCGCCTCCGACACAACAACCCGTCGCTTTGTTGTCAGCTCCGTTTCGTTCCTGGTAAGGCCTCTCCGGGGACGCCGTGACCCCTTCTCGGCCCTGGTGCCACGCTTTGCTAAAACTCAATGGAATTTATAGGGAGCGCCTAGAACTCAGCTGAATAAGATATAGTTTGGTCTCATTCAGATGATATCACGATGACATCATCATGTATTGATACTGGTATTGTACCTCCGTGATCGATAGCGTGTGCCGCTTTCTCGATACGCTGGTTTTCTTTCTAGGTGCGTTGTTTGGGTCGTTAATATGGGCCGTTAGTGGGCTGAGCTATGTGTCCAGCCTTGTCCGTGTCTCTCTTTTTTTTTTCTGTATGTGTATCCGTATCAATCCATTTGGAACAAAGAATAGGCCTACAACCATCTATGAATTGGATGAGCATATTAGTATTCCATTGACACACGATTTTCCTATTTTTCTTGTAACTATGTATTAGCCAGTATATTACGCGCCCACTGCATCCAGTTTTTCTTAAAAATATATTTAAAAGGTAAAAAATACATTTCTTTTGTACTGAACGCTTGTTGTAATTCCGGCGTGAGTGTTTTCTCTACATGCAGTGGATACTAACCTGGCGATGGAAAAGAAATTGCTTGCAAGTCTACTTGTGTGTGGGATGTTGTGGATGTGACGTCATGCTAAATCTTCCCTTTCTGTCAATTACTCGGGCTGCACAACATCGCGACAAAAGGGCTAGCCACAAGCTGACGATTTTCATGCTCGGTCAACAATCACATGAAGATTTACATGTGTGTGTCACTAACAAAGGAGGAAACTTTGAAAAATTATTGCATGTGTGTGTCACTAACAAAAGAGGAAACTTTGAAAAATTACAGCTTCCTCCTGAATCGCAAATTAAAAATAGTTTTGCCTAATATATTGTGTTCATTAAGCCGAGGCATTTATAGTTGATTTTACATTCAAGGCAAAAAAAATATTTAAAAAAATTATATAGTAAAGAAATTTAAAAGAAACAAATGTACACAAAAATGATATAAGAGAGAAAAGTTAGTTGCATGGGCAATGTTTGTTGGGCGACTATATCAAAACAAATTATTGTGTATGATCAACGAAGATACAACTAGAAGCGTTCAACAGTGTGAAACTAGGATCAACTCTATATTCAAAAACATTATGTGTTTTCATGCGAGAAATATCGGAGATGATTTGTGCGTTCTAAGAAATAAAACACAAAAAGGGCCAAAATGATAAGTGCTTGCATGCACCCACCGTCAAGGGAAGTGATAGAAAACCCGCCTATGTGATGCTAAGATGAAAACCGTCGAGAACCCCCGACAACCCTCCCCCAACTTGGTTGCGGCCCCTTCATACCTCTTGCAGTTGCGCCCGAGTATGATGAGTTGCAGTTGTGCCCGGGTTGTGGCGGTTGAAACTATACAACCTAAAAAAACCGTTGAGTTGAAAAAAGAAGTTGTTGAGGTATGAAACAAAAGAACTACAACTTTATTACGAGTCAATGTTTGACTTACAAATGGGACAATTACCCCATTACAAAAAAGTCAATGGTCCAAAGTCAAATGGGCGACTTGCAAAAATGGAGCGATTACAAATTACAGACCCTAACTTGCGAGACAAATGGTGTACTTGCAACTAGTCGTAGTTACAAACTACACATAAAAACATATTGTTACAAGTCCGAGGGTCTATTTGCAAGTGGCATAAACAAGAACAACTACCACTACTTGTGAAGTCGATGATGGACTTGCACTTAGGGCAAATAAAAAAAAGTGGCATGAACGATAGTTACAAGTCGAGGGTCTACTTGCAAGTGGCATTGCGGGCACCAACAGTTGTTAGTGGATGGTGGACTCTCAACTAGGGCAACTAAAAAAATTAAAAAAAAGACCAATTGCGAGTCAAGGGTTGCAAGTGGCATGCGGCCCCCACAGTTGTGAGTGGATGGTGGACTTGCAACTAGGGCAATTGCAAAAAACTACATATAAAAAACAGACCAGTTGTGAGTCGATGGTGGGCTTGTAACTAGAGCAATTACAGACTGCAAAAAAAGGCCGAGTTGCAAGTCGATGGTCGAGTTGTGAGTCGATGGTCGAGTTGTGGGTCGATGGTCTACTTGCAAGTGGCATGCGGGCGCCCACGGTTGTGACTCGATGGTGGAATTGCTACTAGGGCAATTACAAAACTACAAAAACAGACAAGTCGCGAGTCATTGGTTGAGTTGCAGGTGGCATGCGGACACCCACAGTTGTAAGTCAATGGTGGACTTGCAACTAGGGCAATTATAAACTAAAAAAACGACTTGCAAGTCGACGATCCAGTTGCAAGTATTTTCATCGGTGAAACCAAAGTTACTTGTATTTACAAGGAAGTAATTGTGAGCACCCCCTAGTTGCAAGTCGAGGGTCTACTTGCAAGTGACATGCGGGCCCCCCTGCAGTTGCGATTCGACCTTAGACTTGCAACTAGGGTAACTTCTTTGTAAAAACACCCCCTAGTTGCGAGTCGAGGGTCTGCTTGCAAGTGACATGCGGGCCCCTTGTAGTTGCAATTCGACTTTGGACTTGCAACTGGGGCAATTATAGAAAACATGACACAAAAAACACACCAGTCGCAAAGTCGAGGGTTCGACTTGCAAGTGGCATCAAGTAAAACACTCCCAGTTGTAAAGTGGATGGTTGAGATGCAAAAGAGGCATGTGGGACCCACAATTGCGATTCATGGGTGCACTTGCAACTGGGACAATTACGAAAAAATAACACAACAAAAAACAGACCAAAAGTGGCATCACGGTCCCACAGTTGCGGCTCGACCTTGGACTTGCAACTGGGGCAATTATGGCGAAAAAGAAGACAAAAACCAGAATAGTTCCAAGTCCAGGGTCGAGTTGCAAGTCCATGGTCGAGTTGCAAGTTGCATCAAGTAAACACCCCCGAGTTGTGAGTCGGGTGGTTGAGTTGCAATTGGGGCATACAGGCCCTCACAGTTGCGAGGCCAGGGTCGAGTTGCAACTGGCTTCGAGTAAAACACCAGCCAGTTGCAAGTTGATGGTTGAGTTGCAACTGGGGCATGCGGGCCCACACTTGCAAGTCGATGGTGGACTTGCAACTGGGACAATTATGGCAAAAGAAGACAACAAAAACGGACCAGTTGCAAAGTCTATGGTCGAGTTGCAAGTGGCATCGAGTAAACCCCCCCTCCCCCCCCCGAGTTGCGAGTCGATGGTCGAGTTGCAACTGGGGCATTCGGACCCTCACAATTGCGAGTTGATGGTGGACTCGCAACTGGGGCAATTATGGCAAAGAAAAAAAGACAAAAAACAGACCAGTTGTGATTCCAGGGTCGAGTTGCAAGTGGCATCAAGCAAACACTAGCCAGTTGCGAGTCCAGGGTCAAGTTGCAAGTGGCATCGAGTAAACACCAGCCAGTTGCGAGTCGATGGTGGAGTTGCAACTTGGGCACACGGGCCCTCGCAGTTGCGAGTCGATAGTGGACTTGCAACTGGGGAAATTACGAGACAAAAAATACAACATACCAGTTGCAAGTCCAGGGTCGAGTTGCAAGTGGCTTCGAGTAAAACACCAGCCAGTTGCGTGTTGGTGCCCCAGTTGCAACTGGGGCATGCGGGCCCACCAGCTAGTCGATGGTCGAGTTGCAACTGGGGCATTCGGGCCCTCACAGTTGCGAGTCTATGGTGGACTTGCAATCGGAGCAATTATGGTGAAAAAAGAAGACAAAAAACAGACCAGTTCCAAGTCCAGGGTCGAGTTGCAAGTGGCATCGAGTAAACACCAGCTAGTTGCGAGTCGATGATCTACTTACAAGTGGCATGCGGCCCCCCATAGTTGCGAGTCGATGGTGGACTTACAACTAGGGTAATTGCAAACTACAAAAAAAAGCCGAGTTGCAAGTGGCATGCGGGCACCCCACAGTTGCGAGCCAATGGTGGACTTGCAACTAGGGCAATTACAAACTACAAAAAAAATCCGAGTTGCAAGTCAATGGTCGAGTTGCAAGTGGCATTGAGTAAACAACCCTAGTTGCGAGTCGATGTTCTACTTGCAAGTGGCATGCATGCCCCTACAGTTGCGAGTTGATGGTGGACTTGCAACTAGGGCAATTACAAAAACTAGAGAAAAAACCCGAGTTGCAAGTCGATGGTTGAGTTGCAAGTGGCATGCGGGCACCCCGCAGTTGCGAGCCAATGATGGACTTGCAACTAGGGCAATTGCAAACTAC